>NC_068939.1:60185877-60203082 GCF_016801865.2 Culex pipiens pallens | reverse complement strand
ATAGCTTTGGCTGATAGGATTATTAGGTTAGGTTAGGTGAACATTTTCTCTTTTTCAACTAGGCCGTTGCAAATATTTTTTGAAGTTTATGTCCCTCGACTCTGACCAAAGTCGAGGGAAAGGGGGAAGCAAAAAAATAAAAAAAAACGTTTAAATATTGAAATTACGAGCCATGGTTTCATATGTTATTCAAAATATTAGCAACGACCTTATTGGAAAAGAGATTTTTTTAAGTTTTAGTGGTTAATAACTGAGTAATTGTGTGGGATTTTGAAAATTTATCGCAATTTTAAACTTTGTAATTTTTTCCCCTTCATAATGGGTATATGAATATTCGAAATTCTGGTTTTGATAGATTTGACAATTTCGGCAAAGTTGTAGGTTATGTTTGGGACCTTTCAGGACTATTTGAAATCAAAAGTACACGGGAATTTTTTTTCATTAATTTATTTTTTTTTTAGGCTGAATTACTAAAATACATAATTTTCAAATTTTTAATTTTATCATGTTATGGACACGGACTAAAAAGACTTCTTTTGAATCAAATTTAAGAAGGTGCAAAATCTGGTATGAAGGGTATAATTTTTGGAAAAAAATGATTGCATCAAAAATAAGAGTATGGTAAACATCATTTTCCGATGTTAAATTATAATTGCAATTTCAAATCACGTTACTGCAAAGTTGTTGATATTGCGTTGGACTTCTAAGAAATAAATAGTTATCACTCTTAAAATAATAACACATTTCCTTCAATGATTTTAAAGAAAAAAAATCAATTGCACGTTAAATAACCATTTTTGAAAAATCTAATTTCTGGATGACAAAACAATCTTTTGAGTTGGACAAAATTTATTTAGCAGTGTTGCCAATTTTTGTAAATCATATTTAATAAAAACGTAGAAAAAAGGCAAGCAACTTTTTGACTTCAGTTTTAGATTAAAATCAATTTTGCAATAAAAAAGGGCTTTACATATAATTTGTTATGGATCACCGTTTGAATTGTTTTTTTGGTTGAATCTGTGACTTTTTTACCTGTAGAGGCTTTTTTCATTTATTTAAGTCAAATAAAAAAGGGTTAACAACACAACATGCTTAAAAATATACATTTCATCAAATTTTTAAAATGAGCGAAAGAGCCGCTCATTTTAATGAGCGAGCGAAAAAGAGCGGCTCCCAAAAAAAGGACGGTTTTGCCCACCTCTGTTTCTGAGCCTCTGAAAGAAAATCAAACACCAAAATAGCGTTGCAATTTTTTAACAGGGAAAAATATATTTTTAAAATTTTCAAGCCAACCCAAACATTTTAAAATCGAACGCAGAGTTGCTGATTTATGCTAACCGATGCTATTTTGGTAATGCATAAAACACATTTTTCTTGTTTGCTTTTCTTTCGGGGGATGTATCTCATTAATCATTGTTGAAGATGGGAACTTCTTTTGTAAGCAAATTTTATAGGAAAGTTACAGACCTTTTCGAAAAAAAATGTGTTCAGAGGTGATCAAGCTTGGTCATGACTTTAACAGTTTGAAAAGTATTTTTTTTTTTTTCACAAAAAATATATTTGGAAGTAAATGTAAAGTACTATTTGATCGAAATTCTGATTTTACAAACAAAAAAAATCAAAAAAGTTATCCTCGACCTTTTTTCAAGTATTTCGAAAAATGTTTTTTTTTTTTAAGAATAGATTGCTAAGATGTCAAGTTAATTTAGAACAGCTCATGCCATTGCTCAATAGAGGAGAAAAGCAACTCGCGACAAAATTTTGAGGCTAGGAATTTTGACAGGTATGATTTTCATAAAGTATTCGCCTCCTTTTCTCTCCCACATAAAAACTGGGGACAAGGTAGCTGTCAAACTAGGCCAAACTGTTAAAGTCACTCACAAAATGAACTGGGGGGGTGGGTCTCGTGGCGCAGGGGTAGCGGCTTCGGCTGCCGATCCCGATGATGCTATGAGACGCGGGTTCGATTCCCGCCTTATCCACTGAGCTTCTATCGGATGGTGAAGTAAAACGTCGGTCCCGGTTTCTCCTGTCTCGTCAGAGGCGCTGGAGCAGAAATCCCACGTTAGAGGAAGGCCATGCCCCGGGGGGCGTAGTGCCAATAGTTTCGTTTTTAAAATGAACTTTGAGTGACTTGAGTTCATTTCTGACGTCACAATTTTCTCCTCTATAGTTGCATCTTAAACAGCCCAAACAAAAGATAAAAAAAAACTTATTATGCAATGTCTTCTTTTGTTATAAAAAAGATAGGGGAAGGTGGGGCAAGACGACCATATGGGGCAAGAGGAACAATCGCTCGTACGGCCGTAATTTTTACAATTTTGATTATTTCCAGTATGAGGAAATGTTGCTAGCACTGCAATTAGCTGATTCTACTACCACATAACCGCCAAAACGACGTAAACGCCACGGAGCATAAGATTTAATGAAGTTTTTTTACAAACCTTTATTTTCTTATAATATTTGGAAAGTACAAAATAAGACTTTGGGTTCGTTTTAAGGCTCATTTTTCCTAGATCAGTAGTGTCCCTACCAATGACTTGCACCTATTATAAAGTATGATTTAACTTTTGGTTATATTTGTTGAGAGCTTTTAAAAAAATTTGTTCATGTTGGGCAAGTGTACCATATGGATTTTTAGTATGGAAAAAAATACGAATTGCTGCAACAACATATTTTATTGGGAAAGAAATAAATAAACGTACTTAATAACTGATAAACAATTGTTTAAAAAAATGTCCATACAAAATATAGCGATATTATGAAAATTTCCTTTTTTTCATCTAAGTAATAATCTTTTTCGTAAAAACGATCAAATTTTTAGTAAAATAATATTCTTTAATCTAAAAATGAAAGAAACGTTTCTAATACATCCTAATCTGATGTATCTAAGTGATAACAGTTCAATTGTCAGCAAATTAACATGTTTTTTCATGCATTGTTCCTCTTGCCCCAACGGGTTGTTCGTCTTGCCCCACTAGTTGAGTAGAACATACGGAAAATAAAAAAAATTAAAATCATTTTTTGCATTACAAAACAGGATTTTTTGAAAACTCATTCTATCAAAGTCTTAGTCAAGACCTGGAATAATATGATTATTATAAAATCCGACAGATTTTTAACGTTTTTAATGGGTTACAACGATCATTTCCTTAGCTTGTTACACTTGCCCCACTTTCCCCTACACGCAAAGTTCCATCCAAATTAAAAAAAAATAATGAAATTTTGGCGTTAACAAAGGCAAACGGTAATACTGTATTACAGTATGGCCCATAAAAAATGCGACATGTGCATTTTTGACAGAAAAGTGGTGCCATTTAACAAAAAGTGGTGCTATATTTAACAAACTGATTTTTTAAAATGTTTTATGGTGTTAGATGAGTATGTTTTGCAGATATTTTCATGATTTGCAGTTCGCCAAGACTGGGTACAGGCGGACTGCAATAATTGATGTATTTTTGGCATAAAGTTTACCTTAAATACTTTAATCGTTTATTTTTTAAATATATATTCCAATGATTTACTGTGGAAATGCTGAAGTCTCTCAGTTTTCTTCCATCAAACATCATCAACTCTTTCTATATTTAGCAATGTTTGCGTTAATTTTCCACGCCAACGGATTCTTCCACCGACACTCGATCGAAACTTTCAGCCAGACACGTCTTCACCGTCGTCGTCGTCGTTGTGATGCCAAATTTTCCACTTATCGCGTGACCGCAAACGAGCGACCACTTTGGAAAACTTTTAAAACCAAATTTGTGTCACATGGCCACACACACACCGTAACTTTTACGCTTGATCTTTTTGTGAGTTTTTGTGGCGTTGTACATGTGTCATGAAACAGAAGAAAATACTTTTATTTGTGTTTCGGGAGAAACGCTTTCGGTGATTTTCAAACATTCTAACATAAATGAAGATTATGGCAAACAATAACTTACGTGACGGAATCTCATTTTTAACCAAAAAGATGATCACAAAACATTAAATTAATCAATATTTCATCTAACTAATCAAAATATAAAAATTAATATTCAAACATAAAAACACCAAGTGATTCGCCACGAACAGGAGAAAAGTTAGCTGGGGAAAGTGGAAAAACGTGCTCGCCATGCTTCGACGGAGATCCATTTTCACGGAAAATTGTTGCGCCCACCTCTTTCGTTGTCCAAGTAAAAACATCTTCGTGTCTTGGGTAGCAGTTTAGCGATGTGTCATTTTTCGGAAAAACGATTCGCACCCAATTAACGGGTGACGTGACCTTGACGTGACAAGGTGTGCGTAAAATTTGTCCTTGTAAGTTCTATTTTTAAGGATTTTTTGTCGGGTTGGCAGATTGAAAATCAAATATGTGATAAAAATTGGTTCAGAATTTTGTCTTTCTTTCATTTGAATAATAATAATTTTAGGTTGGAGTTCAAATTTCATTGAATACCAAATAAATACCAAATCTTCTTGAAAGAGAATTTATCCATCAGTCGTGGCCTTTCCGTTATAATACTTATTTTGAAAGCTCTTGATTAAACATACCCCTGAAGGCAGAGTGTACACACAAAGTCTGAGAACGAAAAAAAAAATCGTTTACCCACTTCCAACCGACCGCACCAACATCAAAGAGCCTTTTCCGGATGGCTGCTGGCGCTGGCCCCGGCAGCTGTGTGCTTTAGATTTTCGAACGAAATTGAGAAGCCACACTCAGCAGCAACACTCACACAGCGCGGGCAGGCCAGGTGGAATTCGTTTTAAATTGGATGTGAGTGAAATTGAAGTATACTTAAAGAATGCGAATTTAATTTGGTTATGTGTAACATTGCAAAAGAAAAACAAACTTAATCCACCTATGTGGTTGATGCCTTCCTCACTTTTTACCAAAAATGGGTAAATGAGTGGTTTCAGCATTTTTTTAGATCCAGAAAAAAAGAACACAATGTATAACTTATGTGGTAATAACTCGATACAGGGTTGTCAGTTCTTCAATGCTCTGGACTCATTGGAAAGTCCTTTCAATTACCTAATGGGTAATCCGGACATAGTTTACATACATTTAAGTGAGATCCGGCTTCAAAAAAGTACATAAATATCACTTAAGTGGTCATAACTCGAGACAGGGTTGCCAGATCTTCAATGTCTTGGACTCATTAGAAAGGCCTTTCAATTACCTAACCAACGATGGGTCGGATGATGGATCTGGTCATAGTTCACATACATTTAAGTGAGATCCGGCTTCAAAAATGTACATAAATATCACTTAAGTGGTCATAACTCGAGACAGGGTTGCCAGATCTTCAATGTTTTGGACTCATTGGAAAGGCCTTTCAATTACCTAACCAACGATGGGTCGGATGATGGATCCGGACAAAGTTTACATGCATATAATTGAGATCCGGGTATTTGTGAAAACACATTTTTATACATAACTTTTGAACTACTTATCGAAACTTCAAACAATTCAATAGCGATGTATGGGACCCTAAACCAAGTCGAATGCAACTGGTTCGATCAAAATCGGTTCTGCCAGTGCTGAGAAAACTCAGTGAGAATTTTGGTCACATACATACATACACACACACATACACACACACAGACATTTGTTCAGTTTTCGATTCTGAGTCGATATGTATACATGAAGGTGGGTCTAGGAGCTTTTTATAGAAAGTTCATTTTTAGAGCAGGATTATAGCCTTACCTCAGTGAGGAAGGCAAAACACATTTGTATACATAACTTTTGAACTACAAATCAAAACTTTATAAAAATTATTAGGTACTTAAGGGACCTCAAACCAAATTGAATGCAACTGACCAAAATCGGTTCAGCCAGTGCTGAGAAAACTCAGTGAGAATATTGGTCACATACGCTCTCTCTCTAACACACACACACACACACACACACACACACACACACACACACACACACACACTTCTTCTTCCTTTTTTATTTTTTTAAATAAACTGCAAAAGACGAAATCTCTACGAAATCGGTATTTTTTCTTCAATTTTAATTTTCGTATTTTTTAATCCGTCTGAAACTTTTTTGGTGCCTTCGGTATGTCCAAAGAAGCCATTTTGCATCATTAGTTTGTCCATATAATTTTCCATACAAATTTGGCAGCTGTCCATACAAAAATGATGTATGAAAATTCAAAAATCTGTATCTTTTGAAGGAATTTTTTGATCGATTTTGTTTCTTCGGCAAAGTTGTAGGTATGGATACGGACTACACTGGAAAAAAATGATACACGGTAAAAAAAAATTTGGTGATTTTTTATTTAACTTTTTATCACTAAAACTTGATTTGCAAAAAAACACTATTTTTTATTTTTTTTTATTTTTTGATATGTTTTAGAGGACATAAAATGCCAACTTTTCAGAAATTTCCAGGTTGTGCAAAAAATCTTTGAGCGAGTTATGAATTTTTTGATCAATACTGATTTTTTCAAAAAATCGAAATATTGGTCGCAAAAATTTTTCAACTTCATTTTCCGATGTAAAATCAAATTTGCAATCATAAAGTACTTTAGTGAAATTTTGATAAAGTGCACCGTTTTCAAATTAAATCCATTTTTAGGTGACTTTTTTGAAAATAGTCGCAGTTTTCAATTTTTTTTAATAGGTGCACATGTGTGCCCACTTTTGAAAAAAATATTTTTTGAAAAGCTGAGAAAATTCTCTATATTTTGCTTTTTTGAACTTTGTTGATACGACCCTTAGTTGCTGAGATATTGCCATGCAAAGGTTTAAAAACTGGAAAATTGATGTTTTCTAAGTCTCACCCAAAAAATACATCAATTTTTAATGTCGATAGCTCAGCAACTAATTGTCCGATTTTCAATGTTAAAATATGAAATATATGTAAAATTTTCCGATTGATTTTTTTCGAAAAATATTTTTAAATTTTTTTAAACCAAGACTAACATTTCAAAAGGGCGTAATATTGAATGTTTGGCCCTTTTGAGCATAACGAAGGCACCAAAAAAGTTTCAGTCGGATTAAAAAATACAAAAAAAAATCGAATGACCGAAATCTGAGAGAACTGCTCAAAAGACCAATAATCCTTCGAAAAAAAATTTTTTTTCATGATTTCACTTTTTTTCAAAAAAATTATAATTCTTATCATCGATCAAACTTAAAACCACGGTTTAGATTAAAAGTGCGATTTAGCTAAAATTTGGCATGTGAGTTTCTTATAAATAAGACACCTTTTGTTTTTGCTTGGCGATTAAAGTAGTCCTATCTGAGTTCAGGATTCTGAAATAAGGTTCGATGAGTAAAAAATATCGGATTTTGGTACAAAACAGATTTTTCCAATACATTTCGAAAGTGATAAAACTTTTTTTTCAAATACTAAAGATTTTTACAAACCTACGTATGCTTGTATTGTGTACGTAATTAAACAGATTTCTTTTCACAATTTTTTTTGAAATCTTTTATGAAAATAATAAAAAAATTTCACATATCTACGTATTTTCGAAATGATACTATAACTGGAACTTGAAGTTTTTTATCTCTAGTTTTTTTTATTTCTACATTTGTGAAAATTTTGAGAATAAAAAAAAATTACTTTCGAAATGTATGAAACATTACCGACCATATTGCAAACAACAAAATTTTGCAAAATTTATTCGAAAATACGTAGTTTTGTGAAAGCTTGGGGTATTTTGAAAAAAAGTATTATTACTTATAATATGTATTGAAAATGTTCAATCGTTTGATACCCATATTGTAGAAAAAATATATTTTGAGTATACATTCAAAGATGCGTGAGTTTGTGAAAATTTTGAGTATTTTCAAAAAAAGTATTGTTTCTATGACATGTTTGAACGATCGAGCGATCATTGGATACCCATATTGTAAAAAACTTTTTTTTTACGTTTATTCAAAAATACGTAGTTTTGCGAAATGTTTAAGTTTTTTTTTAAAAACTCGTGCTGGTTATAAGCAAACCTCTTATGTGTTTTTATTTATTTTTTTGTATTTGTCTACTCTACAACTTTGTGGAACATTGTTCTTAATGCAAACTGCCCCTCCTGGGTGTTTGCAGATTCGAAAAGTACATTATATTTCCAATAAAATGACATGTCCCAATATTATTATTTTTCGATGAAAAAGGGTTGCTTGCTCACTTTTATTTGAACTATTTGTTACTTTGGAACAGTCAAACATACTTTGCAGAAGCTGTAATTCATGATCAAAGTGCTGATAGGCCGATAATAGAAATAGGCTGAGAAATGGTATATTTCCCCTACGTTATCAAATCGGGCGTACAATTTTACATAAAAAATCTTTTGACACAAAATTTCTAAACCATCATCATTTCAGGCTGCAAATTAAGGCGTTACATACATATAAATTGGCAAAAATGTCAAGGGTTGGTATGAGCACACACTAAATATTTCTTTAAATTTGTTTTCAGGGCATTAAAATATACATTTTCATCTTTTAACAAAATAAATATGAAGACATTTGGATGTACCATTGCCGAGATATAGCTATTTTAAGTTAGCAGTTTCAAAAAACGGGTGCCACGATATCTCAACACTGCGTTGACCAAATCGGCTCAAAATTTTGGTGAAGACTCACTTAACTGGTCCCGTGTGCATGACGAAGGCGGCCGATTCTTAAAAAGTTTATTTTAAAAAAATAAAAATATTTTTTTTAGTTTTTCATATTAAAAATCAACAGTTTTTGATTTTTGTATTTTTTTAAAAGCCTAAATTTCAAAATCAGGCTTCGTCATGCACATGATATGTCTTGAGAGTCCACACTCCAAATTTCAGCCAATTTGGTCCATCCCATCTCGAGATATCGTGGCACCCGCAAATCAACTCGGTGTTTGACGGTTCACTTTGCGCATAGCAAAACTTTGAACTTAAGTCGTCTTCGACTCACTTAAATCATAAAATATCTTTATGAAACTTTCTGGAGTGATTTGAAATCATCTTTTGAAAGGATTTAATAAATAATCGGAAATATGATTTTTTGAGATTTTTACATGTATGTAACCCCTTAATGAAAAACACGTTTTTCCAAGGGGGTTGACATTTCGAATATTTTCATTCGAATCATTCTATTTATTCCAGAATGATTCTGGAATGATGCAGGCATACACTTAATAATTCCGTTTCCACTAATTCTGTTTTCGCGTGTGATCAATCTGAAGCTGTCATTTTTTTAAAGGAAAAAGTAAATAAACAAAACCAGACGTCGAGAAGCCGGTGTGAGTTCCGACGTCGTTTATGACAAACGGAAGTTCCGATCCTCAACGAGTACGTGGTTACCGGAACTGGACTTGGCGGAATTTTCCGGTGGAAGAGGATGTTAAAAACAAGTCAGTGAAGGAGGTTGCTACAGGTGCCAAGAAAGGAAGCCCCGCTGACCAGATGGAATAAAAATGTTTATCAAAAGCAAATGTAAGTAAACTGGATTACAATTTGAATAAAATTCTCATAATTTATCTACCTTCTATACAGCGAGAAAAACCTGACACATGATAACCTCGTTCCATCCGTGAATCTGGTTCCACCGCGTGCCCATCATCATCGATGATTACAAGCTTCATTTCGTCAACCATCCAACCAAGTGGCCATCGACCCGACGGACGATGGCAACAAACACTATCAGTCTACAACGGCGACGGCGTCTTTGCTGGTGCCAGTGGCAGCGGAACCAACAACTACCTTGGACTGGGCGCATCCTCATCCGGTGATCATCACAAGCTTATGGCCAAGGTGCGCACGTACCGCTGCACCGAGTGTCCCAAGTCGTTTGCTCTGCTGAAGAAGCGGCGAGCGCACAAGCAAGGGGAACACACGAAGCCGTTGTTGACAGTAAGTTGAACGTGTTAGCAACGGCGGGGCGTCGGCGGTTGCTGCGTCTACGTCTCTTCGAGCATGTGCGAATCCACACGGGAAGGCGCCAATCTAGTGTCCCAACTGCGATCAGCACTTCCGGCAGTATTCGAACCTGGCTCAGCACCGCAATCGTCACCATCTGAACAAAATCTCCCCGAATAAGGACATTGTGTGTCACTACGGCGAAGTGTTCCAATCCAAGGCCAAAATGGAGTGGTACAAGGAGAATCCTGATAACCTGATAAACTAAGTAGTTACTTAAAAAAAAAGCTTTATTGATATTTAAATAAATATAGGGAAGGGTGGGGGGATTTGAGATTCTGGAATGGTCGCGTGACTCCTGCGGCTGCGGCCGATTTCAAGGCTACTGCTGAGGCGACGCCCGCTTCTACGGTGGAATTCTGACCCTTAGTGGAATCTTCTCCTTTGCAGCGACCTGTTCCTGTTAGACTGCTGCTTAGATTGCAGCTGCTGCTGGTTGTCCTTATGGTGAGGTTACCCGTAACTTCCGTTGCTGTTGTGGGGTACCACTGTGCTGTTGCCACGTTCACCGCGGATTGTTTTCCTCCTGTATTCCGGCAGGTTCCGACTGCTGTCTCCGTGACCAGGGAAATCTTGTTGAGATGGTTGGCAGGTTTTGGTTGTGTAGGTGCGGTTTCTGACGCGCAAAAGCAACTTATTTTTCAATCCAGGTGATAAAATATGCGATTACAAAAAAACTGCATCTATTCGCGCGATGAACAAGAGTTGAAGAGTAGGTAGGAATAAAAACACGCTAACAATTTTCGTTTAGTTATAGGTAATTTTCGTTTGCGTCTGGTTGACCTCTGGTTCAGCTCCTCTTACTCCTCGATGCAGGCATCATCCTGGCCCGGCTTGTAGCCTTTGGTGGTGCAGCGCTCCATCACGTCCGAGATCTTGACCGTATTGCTCGCCTGGTCAACTCCCGCACCAGCGCAAAGATCTTGTCCGACGCGTTATGGACGCTGTGAAAAAAAAAGGATTGTACGGGCGCAATTTGGGTCATTTATTAAGTAACTTACTGAGTGGCCTTTTCTGCTCGGTTTGGTTCAGCGAGTTCTTGGAAAATTCCAACAGACGGAGAGCCTCCGGAACTTCGTCGACCGTGAGGCGCAAAATTCTCAGCAAGTTTTGGTCCGAGGTGAAGGTCATGTCGTGGTCAGCCTCGGACTTATTCAAACCGCGACCGCGTCACGGTCAACAAGCGCGGAATGTGTCCCACGGGAACCCGATCGCTGTGCTTCTGGATCGCTTTCTCCTGGAACTTCATAAACTTGGAACCACGCGTCTGCGGGTACATACGGCCACCGGATTTGTTCAGCGGCAATCCTCCGACGGACAATAAATCGTTGGCATGGAGCTCGTCGAGCTCACCGTTTGGTACATCTCGGCATCACAACGGTCACACGTATAAGTGGCCACCTTCATCATGGGCCTCATCTTGGTGCAACGAGTAACAATTCCTCGAACCGTGACCAACTTGCCGATGCTCTCTGCCTTTACCTCCCGGAACAAAAACGCCTTCGACACGCTCGGTGCCTTTGAAGTAAGTCTCGTAACGCTTGATCAGCACGGCCGGAATTGTGTTCCGCGAATCATGCGGCTCGTTCGGATTCAGCGTCCGTGATCGGTTCCTTGCCGGTGACTCTGCCATCCTGGCCAGGGTCATCTCCACCACAGAACCAGCCAGCAGACGCATCTCCTCGTTCACCGTTCAAGTCCCAGAGTATGGTCAGTACGTGTCGGGGGTCCTCGTCGAATTGGTCCACCTTGAGACAGTCTTCCGTCACGGCCGTCTCCTGTTGGAAACGATAGTGACTGTTCAAACCTCCTCCATCAGCTCGTCACCGGCTTGTGTTTTTAAACGTCCTCTTCCACCGGCAAATTCCGCGAGATCCTCTTCTGGATGCCTAGTGCACGTTGGGAGGCACTTCCGCAGAGGCTTTCGCTTGCCGCAAACGATGACGGAACGAACACACAATCGTATGAAAATACGTATCCCTTGTTTGTTTTGTTTTGATTTTTTGACGTGTACACGCTAATCTGAAAAACTCATATTATAGAGCAAAACATTCTCATCATTCCAATCATTCTGGAATTAAACTAGAATGATTCCAGAATGATCGAGTGTCAACCCCCTTGCGTTTTTCGCATGTTTAAAAATGGAAGGGGTCGTACCACACCGTCGTAACGAGATATAGAAAAATGGAGCTCGGATTAGTGATCAAGGATACAAATAACCCCTTAGGACAAAGTTCCACACAAATCGAAGATGGGTGAGTTGGCGAAGAATTACTCATTTACAGCTGACATGAACATTCTTAAAATAAACCTTGGTTTTCTGCATCAAATCGTCAAGTTCAAGTTGTCTTTTACGAATAATTTAAGTAATCTTGGTATTTAAGGAATTTGAAAAAAAATGATAATCAATTTGTCATTGAATCAAACCCGCAAATCTATCCAAAATAACCTTAGTTTCTTCTAAGCGAAAGCCTTAGCAAAACAAAAAAGAATTTAGATTTCAAAAGTTTTTGTTGTCATCATTAAATTCCGTACAAATCAGTACGTTAGGGAACCCGAGCATGGGTAAATAACAAGGGAAATGCGTAATAATACCTTTCTCTGGTATCAATACCAAATTTTGGTATTCCTGGACCCTTTAAAATTTGTCTTGAGGATTATGCAAGAGCAAAATGTGGTATCATACCAATTTAAGGTATTGTTTTGATATTGCAAAATTGCAGAATTTGTCAATGGTCGAACACCACATTTTGGTATTATTTTGGTATTACAGTATTTTATCAAATTCCTCTGAAACTATGGGAAAATTTTGACCAATTTTGACAAAATAATTAATTTTGCGCTAAAATGATGTCTCAAAGCGAATGCTTTCATTGAAAACCGGAAATTTCCAACTTGGTTTTAAACATTTTTGATATACCCCTACAGAAATGACTTGAAATTGTGGAAAATTTTCTAAGTCAGAATGGCACATTTTGGTATTATTTTGGTATTAAAGTGTTTTATCAAATACCTCTGAAACTATGGGAAAATTTTGACCAATTTTGACAAAATAATTAATTTTGCGCTAAAATGATGTCTCAAAGCGAATGCTTTCATTGAAAACCGGAAATTTCAAACTTGGTTTTAAACATTTTTGATATACCCCCTACAGAAATGACTTGAAATTGTGGAAAATTTTCTAAGTCAGAATGGCACATTTAGGTATTATTTTGGTATTAATGTGTTTTATCAAATTCCTCTGAAACTATGGGAAAATTTTGACCAATTTTGACAAAATAATTAATTTTGCGCTAAAATGATGTCTCAAAGCGAATGCTTTCATTGAAAACCGGAAATTTCAAACTTGATTTTAAACATTTTTGATATACCCCCTACAGAAATGACTTGAAATTGTGGAAAATTTTCTAAGTCAGGATGGCACATTTTGGTATTATTTTGGTATTAAAGTGTTTTATCAAATTCCTCTGAAATTATGGGAAAATTTTGACCAAATTTGACAAAATAATTAATTTTGCGCTTAAATGATGTCTCAAAGCGAATGCTTTCATTGAAAACCGGAAATTTCAAACTTGATTTTAAACATTTTTGATATACCCCCTAAAGCAATGACTTGAAACTGTGGAAAATTTTCTAAGTCAGGATGCCACATTTTGGTATTATTTTGGTATTGAAAGGTTTCATCAATTTCCTCTGAAATTATGGGAAAATTTTGACCAAATTTGACAAAATAATTAATTTTGCGCTTAAATGATGTCTCAAAGCGAATGCTTTCATTGAAAACCGGAAATTTCAAACTTGATTTTAAACATTTTTGATATACCCCCTAAAGCAATGACTTGAAACTGTGGAAAATTTTCTAAGTCAGGATGCCACATTTTGGTATTATTTTGGTATTGAAAGGTTTCATCCATTTTCTCTGAAACAATGGATTTTTTTTTAAATTTTTGACTTGATAATTAATTTTGCGCTAAAAGGACTTGAAACCCAAAAATGTTAAATCTGATTTAATTTTTTTTTGTGATATACCCACTAATATTTTTTTCAAACGCGTTGAAATTTCTCTAAGTCGGGATAACCAAATACTTTGAAAAACGAGTCAATCAACATATTATTGAATTTTGGTGAATTTCAATCCAGTTTCATTTTAATAATACTTATTTTTCAATCTTGTTATTTTTCAGAAGCTTCAAGAACTTCAAGCACAGGCCGTTCATCAATGACAAATGCATTCGGTGTGGTGAAGAATATCACTAAGAACAACATGGAATCATCAGGTGAGTAGATTTGGCTGTTGCATATGGATCATTTCCGTTTTTTTCACTAACTGCAACTGCTGCACTAAAAATGGTATGAAAATACAAAATTTTGGTATTACTTGTGCGAATACCAGCGACCAAAATGTGCTCTTGGTTGCCCAGTAATAGATGGTAAAATACCATGAAATCATACCAAAATCATGTTTGTGGAAGACCACAGGAATACCAAAATATGACTTTCCAAGGGCGCGGGAATACCTAAAATTAAAACTATGGCAATACCAAGTTTTGGTATTCAAGCAATGTTCAAAAATCCAGAAGACCTCAAGTTGGTATTGAAATGATTTTATTTTGTGCTATTATTTTACCTTTGGAATAACATGGTTTGGTATTATTGTGCCCTTCCACATACAAGATTTTGGTATGATTTCATGGTATTTTACCATCTATTACTGGGCAACCAAGAGCACATTTTGGTCGCTGTTATTTGCCCAAGTAATACCAAAATTTGGTATTCCCGTGTTATTTACCCCTGCTCGGGAAAAGCCATATAGAATCCAGCCTGTTAAAAGTCCGCTCTGAGAGTCGAAAAACATACGGTAATGACAAAAATCCATACACTTCAGAAAAAAATCCGAAATTCTTAAGAATAACTCAGCTATCACATAACAGTTTTGATGAGTTTAAAAGAAAAGGCAATCATTTTATTTGTAAAATCAGAATATGATTTGATTTCTCCGTTCTCAATTTTGATTCGCAAAAATTGAATTTGCCTCCCACAAATGAAATTTCAAGCATCAGCCAAGTCGCTATTTTGCAACCCCATTCACTGCCGATAATCCAAAACATTTGAAAGGGTGAGGCCCAAATTGGCTGATGGTATCGCTTTTCCCGCGCTTTTCCGCTCTCGTCAACTGTCAATTACGTTTCGACAACCAGCCCGGAAAACAAATCAATTTATCGCCCAACAAGAGGCAAGAGTTGAGCGAGCAAGCGCTTTTGATGAACTCATTTGTGCTCTCTCCCTCCCTTTCGCGTTGAGTTGCGGGAGTTGGATTGGAAAATGTAATTTGCGTAGAACGTCGCTCCAACTCTGTGTGTTGGGGCCAGTGGTAGCAGCAGCAGGTGTATGATTGGCAGTGTTTCCTCCCCGCCCTGTACCACCTTGATGAATTGAGCTATTGCATGGTTCTCTGGAAACTCAAAATTCAAAAGGGTTTTTTTTTCCTTGAAGAAAATATCCATGATTGTAGAGGCAAGTTAGTTTATTGAAAACTAAATTAAATTAATTTTTAAATTTCACAAATTCAATAACAAAAAATACTTAAAACTGCTCCAGTGGCAGTAAAGCGAAAAATTTGTACGCATGTCAACATCAACATGCGGCCGCATTTCCCCCTGCCAATGTGCTCCAAAGCTTGCAAAGCTATACAAAAATAGCTAATTCAATTTTGCATGGAAATTCAACCTTCCATCAGATCCCGAGCAGGGGTAAATAACACGGGAATACCAAATTTTGGTATTACTTGGGCAAATAACAGCAACCAAAATGTGCCCTTGGTTGCCCAGTAATAGATGGTAAAATACCATGAAATCATACCAAAGTCTTGTATGTGGAAGGGCACAACAATACCAAACCACGTTATTCCAAAGGTAAAATAATACCACAAAATAGAACCATTTCAATACTAAGTTGAGGTCTTCTGGATTTTTGAAATTTGCTTGAATACCAAAACTTGGTATTGCCATGGTTTTAATTTTAGGTATTCCCGCGCCCTTGGAAAATCATATTTTGGTATTTCTGTGGTCTTCCACATACATGATTTTGGTATGATTTCATGGTATTTTACCATCTATTACTGGGCAACCAAGAGCACATTTCGGTCGCTGGTATTTGCACAAGAAATACCAAAATTTGGTATTGTCATTCCATTTTTAGTGCAGCAGTTGCAGTTAGTGAAAAAATGGAAATGATTCATATGCAACAGCCAAATCTACTCACCTGATGATTCCATGTTGTTCTTAGTGATATTCTTCACCACACCGAATGCATTTGTCATTGATGAACGGCCTGTGCTTGAAGTTCTTGAAGCTTCTGAAAAATAACAAGATTGAAAAATAAGTGTAATTAAAATGAAACTGAATTGAAATTCACCAAAATTCAATCATCTTTAGATTGACTCGTTTTTCAAAGTATTTGGTTATCCCGACTTAGGAAAATTTCAACGTTTTTGAAAAAAATATTTGTGGGTATACCACACAAATTTTTTAAATCATCTTTAACATTTTTGGGTTTCAAGTAATTTTAGCGCAAAATTAATTATCTCGTCAAAATTTTTAAAAAATTTCCCATAGTTTCAGAGAAAATTGATGAAACCTTTCAATACCAAGATAATACCAAAATGTGGCATCCTGACTTAGAAAATTTTCCACAATTTCAAGTCATTTCTTTAGGGGGTATATCAAAAATGTTTAAAATCATGTTTGAAATTTCCTGTTTTCAATTAAAGCGTTTGCTTTGAGACATCATTTTAGCGCAAAATTAATTATTTTTTCAAAATTGGTCAACATTTTCCCATAGTTTCAGAGGAATTTGATAAAACACTTTAATACCAAAATAATACCAAAATGTGCCATCATGACTTAGAAAATTTTCCACAATTTCAAGTCATTTTTGTAGGGGGTATATCAAAAATGTTTAAAGTTAAGTTTGAAATTTCCGGTTTTCAATGAAAGCATTCGTTTTGACACATCATTTTAGTGCAAAATTAATTATTTTGTCAAAATTGGTCAAAATTTTCCCATAGTTTCCGAGGAATTTGATAAATTACTGTAATACCAAAAGAATACCAAAATGTGGTGTTCGATCATTGACAAATTCTGCAATTTCGCAATATCAAAACAATACCTTAAATTGGTATGATACCACATTTTGCTCTTGCATAATCCTTAAAACAAATTTTAAAGGGTCCAGAAATACCAAAATTTGGTATTGATACCAGAGAAAGGTATTATTACGCATTTCCCTTGTTATTTACCCATGCTCGGGATGGTGCTGC
>NC_068939.1:60174101-60185777 GCF_016801865.2 Culex pipiens pallens | reverse complement strand
CCTGCGGGCCAGATCTGATTTTTCTGAAGCAGTGGCGGGCCGGAACTAATATTTGATAAAAGTTGAAAAAGTAAACACATTTGAAGTTAACACAGTTGAAACCGAAAGAAATAACACTTAGTCTCTTTTTGTAAATTTTAAGACAACAATCCAAGTTTTTTCACTAATTTCACAATGTTAAGAATTTTGTATTCCTGCAATTTTTTTTCAATTTAAAAAATATCAATATAAAAATTGTAAGAATTAAATTCAAACATGAACAATGTTCTTATAATATGTTAAAATTTGATCTCAAGCTTATTTTTTAAATTCAGACAATAATTTTATTTATTTAATACGTCATGAACAGCCTTAATGGTTGGTCATAGAACTATTTTAAAACGCCATCGCGGGCCGGAAGAAATGACTTCACGGGCCGGACGTTGGGCAGGCCTGAATTAAAAAGTGTTGATTTGATTTAAATTCATAAATGACCTTTTCTGAATTCTACAATCGATTTTTCAAGTTTTTTTTTTGCGAAATATAAAATACCGAAAATAACAGAATAGAAAATTAATACCTTTCAATATCAGTAAGAAAAGGGAACTGGGTCCTGAAAAGTTGAAATTTTCAGCATTAATATCGATCAGTCACATTTCTCAATATTTTTTTTTTTAAACGGTGTTTTTCAGATTATCAAAAAATGTTGTAATCAACTCGTTGAAAAACTTGTTTCTTGTTTCTTGTTTCTTGTTTCTTGTTTCTTGTTTCTTGTTTCTTGTTTCTTGTTTCTTGTTTCTTGTTTCTTGTTTCTTGTTTCTTGTTTCTTGTTTCTTGTTTCTTGTTTCTTGTTTCTTGTTTCTTGTTTCTTGTTTCTTGTTTCTTGTTTCTTGTTTCTTGTTTCTTGTTTCTTGTTTCTTGTTTCTTGTTTCTTGTTTCTTGTTTCTTGTTTCTTGTTTCTTGTTTCTTGTTTCTTGTTTCTTGTTTCTTGTTTCTTCTTCGATTCTTCGATTCCTCGATTCCTCGATTCTTCGATTCATCGATTCTTCGATTCTTCGATTTGTCGATTTTTCGATACTTTTATTTTTCAATTCTTTGATTCTTCGATTTTTGGATTTTTCGATACTTCGATTCTTCGATTCTTCGATTCTTCGATTTTTCGATTTTTCGATTTTTCGATTTTCCGATTTTTCGATTTTTCGATTCTTTGATTCTTCTATTTTTCGATTCTTTGATTCTAAGATTGTCCAATTCTTCTATTTTTAGATTCTATGATTCTTCGATTTTTCAATTCTTCGTTTTTTGGATTCTTCGATTCTACGATTCTTCGATTCTTCGATTCTTCGATTCTTCGATTTTTGGATTTTTCTATTCTTCGATTCTTCGATTCTTCGATTCTACGATTCTTCGATTCTTCGATTCTTCGATTCTTCGATTCTTCGATTCTTCGATTCTTCGATTCTTCGATTCTTCGATTCTTCGATTCTTCGATTCTTCTTTTTTTCGATTCTTTGATTCTTCGATTCTTCGATTCTTCTATTTTTCGATTCGTTGATTCTAAGATTTTTCGATTCTTCTATTTTTAGATTCTATGATTCTTCGATTTTTCGATTCTTCGATTTTTGGATTCTTCGATTCTACGATTCTTCGATTCCTCGATTCTTCGATTCTTCGATTCTACGATTTTTTGATTTTACGATTCTTCTATTCTTCAATTCTTTGATTCTTAGATTTTTCAATTCTTCGATTTTTGGATTTTTCGATTCTTCGATTCTTCGATTCTTCGATTCTTTGAATCTTCGATTCTTTGATTCTTCGATTCTTCGATTCTTCGATTGTTCGATTCTTCGATTCTTCGATTCTTCGATTCTTTGATTCTTTGATTTTTGGATTTTAAGATTCTTTGATTTTTGGATTTTTCGATTCTTTGATTCTTCGTTTCTTCGATTCTTCGATTCTTTGATTCTTCGATTCTTCGATTCTTCGATTCTTCGATTCTTCAATTCTTCGATTCTTCGATTCTTCGATTCTTCGATTCTTCGATTCTTCGATTCTTCGATTCTTCGATTCTTCGATTCTTCGATTCTTCGATTCTTCGATTCTTCGATTCTTCGATTCTTCGATTCATCGATTCTTCTATTCTTCGGTTCTTCGACTTTTGGATTTTTGGATTTTTCGATTCTTCGATTCGTTCTTTGTTTCTTCGTTTTATTTATTGGTTCTATTTTTGTTTTGTTTTTTGATTTGAGTGTTTTCGAATATGCACTCCTTATTAGAAAATTAGTAAACTAAAGAATAAAAGAAAGTTCCATAATACCATTTTAAAAAAATACACTCTAGAATTACACAAAAGATTGTGGTAGAAAGGTTGTAAATAAATTTAACAGTTTATGTTTGCTTATCACCGCTTTATTTGTAAGATTTTTTTTGTGTGTATTTGGTGATTCATTTAGTTAAATTGCTTCCATTAGCCGAGCTTCCGTGGCCGTGAGGTTACGGGTTTCACCTTGTAAGCGGAAGGTGATCGGTTCGATTCCTGTCTGGCTCGGCAAAGTCAGATCCCTTCAAAGAGTAATTCTACTCACTGGGAATACTGACCGGTAGGGGATGGGTTTCGACTAGCGGCGTGCTGGGTTTCCAATCCAGAGGTCGTGAGTTCGATTCTCGTACCGGGATGATGAAGTTAAAAAAAAAATTAAAATATTTTGTTTTGTTTTAAAATTGACAATTGTGTGCTAATAACATTTAAATATACATTTCTACAAACAACGATTGTATGCTTTTTTGTTAACCTTTTTCATATTATTGCATTTTGCGAGGTTATGAAGAAGTTTCAAGCATTTGCTTTCTAATCAATGAGATTATAGGATTCATTTATAAAGTATAAACAGAATTATACATTTGAGTTTTATGTTAGATTGTGACGGTATTGTTTGCACAAACAAATCGTTCACAATTTATGAGTTTTATTTCAGTTCCATATACCGTACGTCTCCACCTAATTGCTCTTGTGTAACATCTCTTCTCTAATTCAAATAACCTCTCGCAACTGCCAGTCGAACGAATTAATCATCCCCTGTCACGAATAGCGATACCTCTATATTTTGCTTCCCCTTCAAGTATCCAGCAAGTAGTTGGTAGTAGTCAAATGTACTTCACACGCCCGACTACCCAGATCCGATCTTCAAACAAACCGCGCCTTTATGGCTACGGTTTGTGCACTTCAGCAGCCAAGTTGACTCCGTGTACGGCATGTGGCTTGCATTGAGCAACGGGGCTGACACTTCTAGACCAGCATCCCCATGCAGTAACTGACAGGGGGCTGATTTGACAGTGATATATTCTTGGTGAAGTCATCATTTCACGAATGGTCAAGTTTGGAAATTTAACACATTTTGCATATTTTTTTTTATTTTCCAATCCGTACAACACGAGGTCTAACTGTTGATCGTAGATTAATTACTATCATTGCTGGACGCGTTGTTTTGAATATAAATATCGTAATAACAACACACACCGCAGTCCTATATTGATTTATGCACGTGGCACCTCAAGACCCCTGCCTGTCGGGACGTTTTGACACGGTCCAGCCCGCTCGGATCTGTGAGAAAATCAACAGGGAACTTCATTCTCCGCCGTTAATGGGCCAACAAATGACGCGGTTTGAGGCGCACTTGTTTCCAATCAGGGCCGGACTCAGTGAAACCCGCCTGTTGCCCCATTCATCGCAAATATGTGGTGTAAGTTCTACCGCCCAGCAGTGTGAATCATTGATTTGCCTCTTGAAGTATCGC
The DNA here is from genome assembly GCF_016801865.2 of Culex pipiens pallens. Lineage (NCBI taxonomy): Eukaryota > Metazoa > Arthropoda > Insecta > Diptera > Culicidae > Culex > Culex pipiens. The sequence goes on along the minus strand of NC_068939.1, from coordinate 60,182,004 downwards.
GCGGGAAATTTGCTAAATGCCACACGCTGCCCGGTTGGACGCTCTCGTGTCGTTGTGATGTGAATTGTTCTCACTGGGGCCCGCACTAGCTAGGTGTGTGTACTTGTTGGAGTTTATAAGTTGCTGGAATTTTCCATCTAAAACATCGATCACGCAAGGGGCTGATTTACGGCGTGGCCAACCGCGGAGAAAATTGAACGTTATTACACGAGCTTGGAATGATTTGAGCCGTGCCAAAGGTCATTCTGAAGTAGTTTCTTGGATTACTCTTTTGGAATTCCAAAAGAGATATTGAATTCTATTCCAATGAACAGCAGAGGGTTAAAATTAATACATCATTCGAAGCACGATTGATGCGTTACTTCCTTTGTAAATGCTAATTAAAACTAGTTCGTTACGGTTCGTGATAACCCGAAAAATTATGTTCACTTGCTGTAAAGTGGAGGTCATTGACAACTTCCCTCTTCGGTTGACCTCTCATATGCCACGGAAGAGAAAATTACTTCTTGGTTCATCGAAGATACATTCAATTAGTCATCAAGATCAAGATTCACTACAAACTTACACGCCATTGGAAAAATATGTCCCGACCTCTCATCGATTTCCGTGATGCAATTTCATAGTTTTGTTTTGTGTTAAGGGTCCTTAAAATTGTTCTAGGTTTATCTCCGTAAAAACATTACGATTTCGACAATTTTTTTTTTTATATTTTTTGATTTGGCTCAAACTTTGTGAGGCCTTTCCTATCACCAAAGAAGCCATTTTGTGTCACTTGTTGACTCATACAAATGATACGTAAATATTCGAAAATCTGTAACTTTTAAGTTATTTTATAATTTTTTGTCACATAAAATCAATTTCTCATAATCCTCATAATTTTTGTTTTTGAAATATTTTTCATATGTTTATGGGTTAAAACCCAGCATCTTTAAGCCATTCAGAAGTATAGACCAAAATTTTGCAGACGAGCTATGATTTTTTTTCAATACAGTGGACTCTCTCGTTGTCGATATTGAGAGACCGTCGAGATCAGGTGCTATCAAATTATGAAACGAAAAATCAAAATAATCTATTTGAAGGGACTGAAAAATTTATTGACAGCTGGAGCAATATTGAGAAGATCGATAGCCAGAGAGCCCACTGTAGTGATTTTTGTAAAAATTTAAATCTTGTTCTTCAAATTTGTTTAGCTCACTTTTTATGAAAAGTTCACAGTTTTTAAAATATATCTGTTCAAAGTTTAATTTTATCCGAAAAATTTCGGTTTTTGACTTTTTAAGATAGTGTTCGCAAAAATATTTTTTTTTCAAAAGTTCACAAAATTTCCTAAAATTAATATTTAAACAGATGTAAATTTTGAGTGAATTTTCTGATCAATTTGGTGTCTTCGGCAAAGTTTAGGGATTGTTGGGGACTATTGAGAAAAAATAGGTACATGGAAACAAAATTTGCGGATTTTTTATCAACTTATATTTTTCACAAAAACTCAATTTCGCAAAATACGTAATTTTTGGGTTTCGAGATTTTTATATACGTTTTAGGGGCCAAAAACCCGGATCTTTTGAGTCATAGAGAAGTATGGTAAAAAAATCTGCCACCGAGTTATAATTTTTTGAAAAAATAGTGATTTTCGGAAAAAAATCGAAATTCCATGCAAAAACAAATTTGACTTAATTTTTTAATGTAAAATTGAATTTAAAATCGAAAAGCGCTTTATTTTTTGATATAGGGACCCGTTTTCAAGATATAGCCACGGAAAGTTTGATTTCAGCGAAATATTTACAGTTTTTCGATTTTTTAAAATAGTGACCATGAGTGACCGTTTCCAAAAATATATTTTTTAAAAGCTCAGAAAATTTGCTATAAAATTGTCTAAAAGACATTGCAGATTGGACCTCGGGTTGCTGAGATACAGCGGCTTAAAGAAAAAGAAACAGGAAAATTTAAGTTTTTTAAGCCTCACTCAAAAACCCACCATTTGTAATGTTGATATCTCAGCAACTAATGGTCCGATTTCCAATGTTAAAATTTGAAAGATTCGTGAAATTCTCCGATCTGCGGGTTTTTGTCCCCTAAAACACATGAAAAAATCTCGAAAATAAAAAAAAATACGTATCTTGGAAAATTGAGTTTTTGAGAAAAAAAGTTGATAAAATTCAACATTATTTCCATGTACCTATTTTTTTTCTCAATAGTCTTCAACAATACCTACAACTTTGTTGATCAGAAAATTCACTCAAAAGATACAGTTGTTTGAATATTTGCGTACAAATATTGTATGGATACCAGCCAAAATTGTATGGAGACTTGTATGAGTGATTTTTCTGAACTCTTCGAAAAAAACATTTTCAGGAATGGGCAATCATTAACATTTTTGTAAAATGTTAAAAAAAAACAGAATTTATAGGACAAAATATAACTTTGAATGGCTATATTTTGAAAATGGTCAAAAGAAATCAATCAATAAAAAATGCGAATTACTTTTCGATAGCAAATTCGATTTTACATAAAAAATCAGGTCAAAACAATTTGAGGTGCAAAATATTTTTTTGTTAAATTTAATTAAAATTTCAAAGTTTTTGTCACATCCCCCTCCTCCCCTTTCAAAATTGGACCGAAAAATCAGGCCGCAATTTTCGTCAATACGTATTAATTTTAGAAACTTATGATTGCAAAACAAGTGTACTGCCCCTGATCGCATAAATGTCCCATATGCATTTTCATCGATTTCGAGTTATTGATGCAGTTTGGTTCAAAATCGTGTGCTCTTTTAAAAGAGCCTATAACATCCAGAACTTCGTTCTAGACATCAGGAAGAAATCCAGTTTTTTCGCGAAAATTTAACACGTAGCCTTATGTATGGGACAAACTTCAAATGCGTTTTTCTCAGCTTGCTGTTTTTGCATATGGGACATTTATGCGAACATGGGCAGTGTACAGATGTGTAATCCGTGGCCTGTAATTTAATTTTTTAACATTTTTCATTTATATAAAACGTAAGCGAGTGTCATAGAAATTTCGAAAAAAAATGTTGCCCTGATTTTTCGATTCAATATTGAAAGAGGGAACATAAACTAAGTTAATCATAGTCCTCGAATTTTCAACACTGACATTCTTTTAAAAATATTTGCAACGGCGTTGCTGTATTTTTTCTGAAAACTTTAAAAAAAATCAACCACGAAAGTTTTTTAAGTTTTTTGAAAAAAATAAAAGTAAAATAAATATTTTTATAAATTCTGTGAGTTTTGCTGTTTATAAATTCGATTAATTTTTTAATTATATTCAGGTATGTTTCAAATAATAGTAACCATGGTACAATGGCCATATAGCTCATTGGTTTTTATAAAACATTTGAAAAAAAATCATTTAAAATAGCAATGAGGGTGTGTTGAAGTGATATAAAAGGATTTCTGTATCAACCATTATAATTTTAATTACCTATCTACTTTAAAATAAAGCAATTATTGACATGTTTACAATAAAACTAATTCTACTTTTACAGAGGTTCCTAATTATGGCGGTGAGTAAAAGGAAAATAGTTGTATTGCATGTTTTAAGCTTAGTATGCACAACACCGAACCACATTTCACGGTGGTTTAGGAAAAGTTACACAACATACAAAAATCTAGATTTTTGTTTTGTTTATCTACCGTAAACTTGAGCAAATCGGGACAACAGCCTGAATAGGGAGTTTCTAAAATGGAAAGCAGTTTTAGTGAAAGAATAAGCTGCTAGTCCCGCCCGTGTGGATCAAACGGACCGCGCACTGGACTCACAATCCAGAGGTCGCCGGTTCGTATCCCACGGCGGGCGCTCTAAAATTCTATGTGTAAATATGGGTATTCGGCGCCGTCGCTCCGTGCCATACTTTCATACACTTAGGAGCCCAGGGCGGCGAAGTCCTTGTAGATAAAAGGAAGACACTAGTGGTTGGTACTAGCAATGGTGGCCGACAGCTATAAAGTCAACTTCGTTTTTCATAAGCTGCTTTTAAAGCCTTATTATTTCACCGGTAAATCAATTTAATCTTAATCAGTGTTTCCTCCAAACAACAAAAGCTTTGGGAATCACCACCCCACGAAATTGCGGTGATTTTTCACGCCACATGGGAGAATTATTTCACGTACCCACCCTGAACTAAATGTGTAATTATTCCAAGACTTTTTTTTCATTACACAGCAATAGGTGCGATTGTGACTTTGCGATATATCATATACGTCTTTACGTCACATGGCGCTGCTACTGGGCGGGTTTACGATGCCAATCTTAGTACGAATTCCAACACCACCCTATAGTCACTGACTGAACGTGACTACTTGCGGTTTGATTAGCGTTCGAACCCTGGTGAGTAGCGCCTCTAGATATGTGATGTCCGCACAAGAATGTGTACTGCCACTGTCTCCTAAGGGTAGGAATAGGAATATAATTAATCGCATCGATTAAAAATGAATTACTCACAATCTGTGATGCGAATGATTAAGTGAGTCGCGATTCGATTTCGAAATAGAGTTTGGATCTCGGCTTGGATCAACATGAGGAGAGGAAACGCATGGTACTTTTCACACTGGTTTTACCAGAAGTTTCTGTTAACAAATAAGTTGAGAAGTTATTTGAAAATTGGAAAAATGATTTCTTTTTTTCACAAAAAATAAGTAATTTATGGTTTAATTATCCAAATATGCCTATCAAATTCATACTCGGCGAATTTCACTTTCTTGGACAGTTGTCACTTTTCGATTTGAGATTCAATGCGGAAGTCCATGACCCCGATTCTGGTCGAACATTCCTTTGGTTTTTAAAGTCCACGCCCAGCTGGGTCCCCCTCGCTGGTTTGGTTCCTGGTTTTACTCAAAACAAATTTCATCAGTCATACGCGGTTACTGCCACTATAGTATTAGGAAAAACATAAAAAATATATCCAACACACACGCAGCAGCAGATGATGCCAAAAATATGCGCCAGAGTGTTTTAAAAATAATATTCACAGATGGCGCGAAGCGTAACGCGTGTGAGTGAGCCGGTTGACGTGCCGCGGCGACGGACGCAAAAGTGAATATTGCAAAACGAGTTGGGAAAAAAATGCGTGTGGAAAGTCAATGTCACGATTTGGGTCTGGATAATGTTTCAGCACGATTGCACAGACATTCACATGGGTTAGGGGTGTGTGAACAGTTGTTGGACATAGTTACTAAAACAAGATTCACCGCAACATAAACTGATTATTGAAATATATTTGTTGTTGTTTTAAATTATGGATTTTTTTTTCAATTTTCTGTTTGGTTAAATATGTGACAGCTTACCTTTGAATGTGGTGGGTTGTCTATTTTTTGTGTTAAAGCGTCCTGGTTGGTACAGCCAGCTGGATTAGCATCCCCTTTGTGCTGATGAAAAAAGAGAAAAGCTAACATGGATATATGACTTTTGAAAATATTGTTCTATTGAAATTTCGTTTCATCTCTACGACAGATTTTGAGTGTAGAATAAGCGAAATGGTAAAAATAATCAAATGGAAGGTAGTTTTAACAGTGATGTAATTCTCAACTGTTAGATGTAAATGCTGTGAAATAATTAGAATGTCAAAGATGATTGCAAAAATAGAGAACTTTTATTTCAGTCGGGGAACAGCATGTGATTCCATCAGACAACTAATGCTGGCATATCAGCACTTCAACGTTAAATTAATACTTCTAAAAAGCGTTTTCACAGTTATGCAGTAATTGCAATTTGTTGGTCTTGTTTCAATCTACAATTTTCTTCAAAATGATTGCAAATATACGAAGAAATACAAAGCGTAACGCCTGCGCACTATGCGTGGTTTAACTGTATTTCAATTTGAATACCCCGACTTAATCCACCTATGTGGTTTGGACACATATTTGGACACATATTTGGGGTGAGTGGTTATTATAATTAAATAATGGCATCATTAGTGCGCTGACCACGCGGACGCGCTGTCTTGTTTTTGCATGCTCATTTTCATTTCTTTTATGTCGCTGTTTGTGTGCATGGGGTGATTGGTTATTATAACTTATTGGACATCATAAGTGCAGTGCTTCAGGGGACGCGCAGTCCTGTTCTTTTCGCGATAATTTTCATCGTAAATGATCGTAAAAATTTATTCCAACTGACATCGATCGATTTTATGAAGAGTAAAGCGTCATTTATTTACTATTTTTGAAATTTGCTCGCGTTATCTAAATTGTAAAAATAAACTGATAAGTCCAGCCCATAGCACTACTGCTCGGCTGGCACGCGTTCGACAAAAAAAAACTTTTTAAATGATTAATTATCTATCTTTCCGCAGCCGGCTGCCTAAGATTTAAAATTTTCAACCGATAAACAAAATGCTCATGGTCACATCACTGCCACTCGTGAATCCTGACCTCATACCCATCTACTAACCCCCTCAAAACTCATGTGATACTTTGTCGGAGATGCAGTCGATTGGGCGGTCTCTATCACTCAAGTATCGGACTAACATTCCCATCCACTTCCCCGTGACCCTACCACTGGTCGTGGCCGGCGCCGGTATTGATCAGCATGATAGGGGCCTTTGAGAAGTTGCGAAGCGAAGAATGATAGCTCCCACTTATCTTCCACGGCTCGTGGATGTAACTTCTGGAGGTCCTGGTCAATAACGGAGTAGCAACTGCGGGTGGGCACCTATGCTTATGCTTATTAGAGTGTAACAAAAATGACTTTTTGGCGGGCATTCAGGGGTTTGTTCAGGTGGGCATACTGAGCCTAAATCCCAAATATGAGCTTGATTGGAAGTAACAGGAGCTGGCGCTCCGCCCTTCAATTTTAAATGGGATTTAAGCCGTAAAAAAAGATTTTTTCAAAAATGTCACTTTTTGAGGCATTTTGGCCACCAATGCGTTTACCAAAAACATCACTGGCGTGTAGGCCAGATCCTTGCGCATCTTTTGGTATATATAACATTGAAGTTTGGAGCATCCTGGAGCTCGCTACAGACCTTCAAAGTTTGGCATTTTTTCGAAAAATCGGTCCCAGCAAAATCAAATGGCGTCTCGGGCGTCGCGAGGTGCGACGCATATCTTTTTTGCCGGGGCCGATTTTTCGAAAAAATGCCAAACTTTGAAGGTCTGTACCGAGCTCCAGGATGCTCCAAACTTCAATGTTATATATACCAAAAGATGCGCAAGGATCTGGCCTACACGCTAGTGATGTTTATGGTAAACGCATTGGTGGCCAAAATGCCCCAAAACGTGACATGTTTGAAAAAATGTATTTTTACGGGTTAAATCCCATTTAAAATTGAAGGGCGGAGCGCCAGCTCCTGTTACGTCCAATCAAGCTCATATTTGGGATTTAGGCTCAGTATGCCCACCGGAACAAACCCCTGAATGCCCGCCAAAAAGTCATTTTTGTTACATCCTAATGCTTATGCTTACTATGTGGTTTGGACACATATTTCAGCTATTTTTTTTTGATCCAGAAAAATAAGTACACAGATATAACTTAACTGGTCATAACTCGAGGCAGGGTTGCCAGATCTTCAATGTTGTGGACTCGTTGGAAGGGTCCAACGATGGGTCGGATGATGGATCCGGACATCGTTTACATGTATATAAATGAGATCCGGATTTATGTGAAAACACATTTTTATACATAACTTTTGAACTAGTTATCGAAACTTCAAACAATTCAATAACGATGTATGGGACCTTATACCAAGTCGATTGCAACTGGTTTGGTCAAAATCGGTTCAGCCTGTGCTGAGAAAACTCAGTGAGAATTTTGGTCACATACATACATACACACACACATACACACACACACAGACATTTGTTCAGTTTTCGATTCTGAGTCGATATGTATACATGAAGGCGGGTCTTCGAGCTTTAATAAAAAGTTCATTTTTAGAGCAGGATTATAGCCT